>NC_092166.1:84708353-84740853 GCF_045791955.1 Oncorhynchus clarkii lewisi | reverse complement strand
TTCTGGCATACAATCTATTCTGTTCTATAAATCACTCCATATATTCTATCAGGCCTGTGGCCTGTGGACCTGGGTCAGTCTGAACAGTGATGGCATTGAACTGCTAGTAGATGGTTTGTTATGCTGGGAGGAGCTAGTTGCTAGTAGATGGTTTGTTATGGTGGGAGGAGCTAGTTGCTAGTAGATGGTTTGTTATGGTGGGAGGAGCTAGTTGCTAGTAGATGGTTTGTTATGGTGGGAGGAGCTAGTTGCTAGTAGATGGTTTGCTATGGTGGGAGGAGCTAGTTGCAAATAGATGGTTTGTTACGGTGGGAGGAGCTAGTTGCTAATAGATGGTTTGTTATGGTGGGAGGAGCTAGTTGCTAATAGATGGTTTGTTATGGTGGGAGGAGCTAGTTGCTAGTAGATGGTTTGTTACGGTGGGAGGGGCTAGATGCTAGTAGATGGTTTGTTATGGTGGGAGGGGCTAGTTGCTAGTAGATGGTTTGTTATGGTGGGAGGAGCTAGTTGCTAGTACATGGTTTGTTATGGTGGGAGGGGCTAGTTGCTAGTAGATGGTTTGTTGTGGTGGGAGGAGCTAGTTGCTAGTAGATGGTTTGTTACGGTGGGAGGAGCTAGTTGCTAGTAGATGGTTTGTTACGGTGGGAGGAGCTAGTTGCTAGTAGATGGTTTGTTATGGTGGGAGGAGCCTGTTGCTAATAGATGGTTTGTTACAGTGGGAGGAGCTAGTTGCTAATAGATGGCTTGTTACGGTGGGAGGAGTTAATTGGTAGTAGATGGTTTGTTATGGTGGGAGGAGCTAGTTGCTAATAGATGGTTTGTTACGGTGGGAGGAGCTAGTTGCTAATAGATGGCTTGTTACGGTGGGAGGAGCTAATTGGTAGTAGATGGTTTGTTATGGTGGGAGGAGCTAGTTGCTAATAGATGGTTTGTTACGGTGGGAGGAGCTAGTTGCTAATAGATGGTTTGTTACGGTGGGAGGAGCTAGTTGCTCATAGATGGTTTGTTATGGTGGGAGGAGCTAGTTGCTAATAGATGGTTTGTTACGGTGGGAGGAGCTAGTTGCTCGTAGATGGTTTGTTACGGTGGGAGGAGCTAAATGCTAGTACATGGTTTGTTATGGTGGGAGGAGCTAGTTGCTAATAGATGGTTTGTTACGGTGGGAGGAGCTAGTTGCTAATAGATGGTTTGTTATGGTGGGAGGAGCTAGTTGCTAATAGATGGTTTGTTATGGTGGGAGGAGCTAGTTGCTAGTAGATGGTTTGTTACGGTGGGAGGAGCTAGTTGCTAGTAGATGGTTTGTTACAGTGGGAGGGGCTAGTTGCTAGTACATGGTTTGTTATGGTGGGAGGGGCTAGTTGCTAGTAGATGGTTTGTTATGGTGGGAGGGGCTAGTTGCTAGTAGATGGTTTGTTACGGTGGGAGGGGCTAGTTGCTAGTAGATGGTTTGTTATGGTGGGAGGGGCTAGTTGCTAGTAGAAGGTTTGTTATGGTGGGAGGGGCTAGATGCTAGTAGATGGTTTGTTATGGTGGGAGGAGCTAAATGCTAGTACATGGTTTGTTATGGTGGGAGGAGCTAGTTGCTAATAGATGGTTTGTTATGGTGGGAGGAGCTAGTTGCTAATAGATGGTTTGTTATGGTGGGAGGAGCTAAATGCTAGTACATGGTTTGTTATGGTGGGAGGAGCTAGTTGCTAGTAGATGGTTTGTTATGGTGGGAGGAGCTAGTTGCTAATAGATGGTTTGTTATGGTGGGAGGAGCTAAATGCTAGTACATGGTTTGTTATGGTGGGAGGAGCTAGTTGCTAGTAGATGGTTTGTTATGGTGGGAGGAGCTAAATGCTAGTACATGGTTTGTTATGGTGGGAGGAGCTAGTTGCTAATAGATGGTTTGTTATGGTGGGAGGAGCTAAATGCTAGTACATGGTTTGTTATGGTGGGAGGAGCTAGTTGCTAGTAGATGGTTTGTTATGGTGGGAGGAGCTAGTTGCTAATAGATGGTTTGTTACGGTGGGAGGAGCTAGTTGCTAATAGATGGTTTGTTACAGTGGGAGGAGTTAGTTGCTAGTACATGGTTTGTTATGGTGGGAGGGGCTAAATGCTAATAGATGGTTTGTTATGGTGGGAGGAGCTAGTTGCTAATAGATGGTTTGTTACGGTGGGAGGAGCTAGTTGCTAATAGATGGTTTGTTACAGTTGGAGGAGTTAGTTGCTAGTACATGGTTTGTTATGGTGGGAGGAGCTAGTTGCTAGTACTTGGTTTGTTATGGTGGGAAAGGCTAAATGCTAATAGATGGTTTGTTTTGGTGGGAGGGCTCTAGCCCAAAGGAAACTAAAAGTGTTATTTTTACATGCATGAATGAGCGTGTACATGCTGGAATCAGAACGCACAGTAGTGAATAAGAAAACACAGACGGGGCCGCGAGCATCAACATGTGCTTCAAATGAGTCTATTTTTGCTCACGTCTACGCTAAGCAATGCTGGTGACCTGAGCAGATAAATCACCGGAAAATAGACTGTTTGCGCGTTGTTACATCTGGCATTGTGTATAGTTAGTTAAAAAGTATCTATTTAGTGTTGATACATTTGGCTGTCAGTGCCAATAATACATGTTTGTTTTTTAAATAACTTTTTGCAGACCTAAGTTGATTTCGAGCACAGGCATATAGCCTAGCCGGGCTTGAGCTGGGAAACTTGACAAACTCAGTTCAAGAGAGAATTATGTTATGTAGAAAGAACTGGACTATCTGAATTCTTTATAAACTGCTAGGGTGTATTAGCTACAACTCTCCTCAAGTTCATGAGCCACCATAAACAGGAGGCACGCTATGCAGTGTATGTGAACTGACGCTCTACTCTCGCCATTGTGGTTTCGGTTTAAGGACCAATCCACAAATGGACCCCCTAAACTCTACACACTAAACCCTATCTATACCTTATGCACTTGTGGAGAACTGAGATGAATCAATTTCGCAATCCCCCCACCTTGCCCTCTGATAGGCTAAGGGGAAAGGTTCACCATATTTCTTATACCAATAAAATCCTCTCAGTTCTCTAGAAGTGCATGTTTAGGCTTTAGGGGTACATTTGCGATTGGGAACAGAGAGTTTTCCCCAGATGCCTCTTCTCTGTCTGGGGCGAGGACGAACCCAGTTCCCCTTCCTATCTTCTGTTCTCTTAGCCAAAGAGGGAAACTCCGCTTTGGCCCTAGACTCAAAACACATAGCCAAACGCTCTGTTGCGGTCGCATGACATGGGCCACATTCAGTTGGCAACAAACAGAAGAAAACGGACTGAAAGGAGGTGACGGTTTCAAATAAGAACCCATTGTTTTCCTTGGTGAGTGTAAACAGCTCCACGGGAGCTGGAGAGCCCTAGAAGGCCGATGGCTGGAGGCGGGTGCAGCATGTTCATGCCAACCCAGTCGGTCAGTTGAACTAATAAACAAATACGGGGATGTCATGTCACAATAGGTGTGGAAAAAACACCTGGGACAGGGTTCTAAAAGTTCTCATCTCAGAAAAGTTTTCATAACAGAGGAGAGCGAGAGAGATGCCCACATTGGGCATAAGCAGCACTACTATAGATAAATAACGTTTTGTTCTTCAACATTGCTATGTGAATTCAATGTGATCGATCTATGTATGCATTGTTGGAAACAAGTTGCCAGCTATATATATATATATATATATATACTCTGTTGATACAAACGTGTCACAAAAGTAGACTGGGACTCAGCGCACCAGTCACATAAGTTGCCACACACCTTTTAATGCCATTACCCATCATTACATACACCTTTTAAAGCCATTACCCATCATTACATACACCTTTTAAAGCCATTACCCATCATTACATACACCTTTTAAAGCCATTACCCATTATTACATACACCTTTTAAAGCCATTACCCATCATTACATACACCTTTTAATGCCATTACCCATCATTACATACACCTTTTAAAGCCATTACCCATCATTACATACATCTTTTAAAGCCATTACCCATCATTACATACACCTTTTAATGCCATTACCCATCATTACATACACCTTTTAAAGCCATTACCCATCATTACATACACCTTTTAAAGCCATTACCCATCATTACGTATCAATGAAAGAGTCAACGCGCTACGTACCTTGATCACTGCTACAACCCGCACGCGGGAAGTCTTTTCCGACGTACTCGATAGCCTCCTCTTCATCATCGGGACTTTTGCGTCTCTTCGACATTTGTTGCTCCCTTGTTTTTGTTCTGTGACAGCGGTGGAGGAGTGAGTGGTAGCCAAACAGCGGATCTACTATCAACTGGCGAGGCACGCACATGCAACAGACAGTCACAGCGGATGGCGAGTGTACAAATCCGAACGGAGAAAAACACACTTAAATTACATCAAACAGACCTCGCTCTTCGTTCTGTGTCCTCCCCTCCGGCGCGTCTCCAAACCAGTGAGAGTAGAGAAAGTAGGGAGGTACGTGAATGGATGCCCCGGCCACTGGATTCGCAAAACACGAATAGAGAGATTGTCAGAATGAAGGCTAATACGGATGCTAGCAGTGATGGGACACTAAGTGATTTTTTTTTTTAGGGATAGCGAGAGAGGCTTCGTTTATCCCTCCTGACAAATATTGCAACTGAGCTGATTTGTTGATCACGTGTGTCCAGGATTATAAAGCTTGGCCATGTTCGGTTGGAAATTACGCATGAGAGGCAACTGGTTACCGATCCTTGCAGGCCGGTCCTGACCGGTCTGCCGCCCTAGGCAACCCCTCAAATCTCAACCTGGTTTCAGAGCATTTCATATTATTATTTAAGTAAATCCGAGACACTCCATTTTAGTATATGTTAGGTTTCATATGGTATATATTCATTTGTGGTTGTCCATCACCATGATATGTGACGCAATACAATTCTTATTATACTGTATGTACAATATTACGAATTTGCAAAACATATATGTTACTTATTCTAGCTATATGGTTTACATTAGTTAGGCTAGGTGTTAGGGGCTAGGGTTGGGTTTAAGTTTAGGAGTTAGTTTGAAGGGTTCAGGGAAGGGTTAGCTAACATGCTAAGTAAACTCAGCAAAAAAAATAAATGTCCTCTCACTGTCAACTGTGTTTATTTTCAGCAAACTTAACATGTAAATATTTGTATGAACATGACAAGATTCAACAACTGATCAAATTCCACAGACATAAATGGAATTTAACAGTCAGTATCTGGTGTGGCCACCAGCTGCATTAAGTACTGCAGTGAATCTCCTCCTCATGGACTGCACCAGATTTGCCAGGTCTTGCTGTGAGATGTTACCCCCACTCTTCCACCAAGGCACCTGCAAGTTCCAGGACATTTCTGGGGGGAATGTCCCTTTCCCTCACCCTCTGATCCAACAGGTCCCAGACGTGCTCAATGGGATTGAGATCCGGCCTCTTCGCTGGCCAATGCAGGACACTGACATCCCTGTCTGCAGGAAATCAAGCACAGAACAAGCAGTATGGCTGATGGCAATGTCATGCTGGAGGGTCATGTCAGGATGAGCCTGCAGGAAGGTTACCACATGAGGGAGGAGGATGTCTTCCCTGTAAACGCACAGCGCTGAGATTGCCTGCAATGACAACAAGCTCAGTCCGATGATTCTGTGACACACCGCCCCAGACCATGACGGACCCTCCACTTCCAAATCGATCCTGGTCCAGAGTTCAGGCCTCGGTGTAACGCTCACTCCATCGACGATAGACGTGAATCCGACCATCACCCCTGGTGAGACAAAACCGCGACTCATCCGTGTAGAGCACTTTTTGCCAGTCCTGTCTGGTCCAGAGACGGTGGGTTTGTGCTCATAGGCGACGTTGTTGCCGGTGATGTCTGGTGAGGACCTGCCTTACAACAGGCCTACAAGCCCTCAGTCCAGCCTCTCTCAGCCTATTGCGGACAGTCTGAGCACTGATGGAGGGATTGTGCATTCCTGGTGTAACTCGGGCAGTTGTTGTTGCCATCCTGTACCTGTCCCGCAGGTGTGATATTCAGATGTACCGATACTGTGCAGGTGTTGTTACACGTGATCTGCCACTGCGAGGACGATCAGCTGTCCGTCCTGTCTCCCTGTAACGCTGTCTTAGGCGTCTCTCAGTACGGACATTGCAATTTATTGCCTCCTTGCAGCATGCCTAAGGCATATTCACGCAGATGAGCAGGGACCCTGGGCATCTTTCTTTTGGTGTTTTTCATAGTCAGTAGAAAGGCCTCTTTAGTGTCCTAAGTTTTCATAACTGTGACCTTTAATTGCCTACCGTCTGTAAGCTGTTAGTGTCTTAATGACCGTTCCACAGGTGCATGTTCATTAATTGTTTATGGTTCATTGAACAAGCATGGGAAACAGTGTTTAAACCCTTTACAATGAAGATCTGTGAAGTTATTTGGGGGATTTTTACGAATTATCTTTGGAAGACAGTTTCTTTTTTTGCTGAGTTTACATATATAAATTCATGGATTATGTTTTAAATGCTCCTGAAAGTGCAGTAAAAATTTTCCTGTTTCCAAAATGTTGTTCAAAACAAGCTGTTCAGTCACTTACTACTCTGTCCCTCAGTGACTGCCAGCAGCAGCAGGTTTACATTGGTGATTCCCCTTGCCACTTTATTGTTAAGCCAATGGGTTTTTGGTTTGAGTTTGTTTTGCCTTCACCTACTCAACATGGCATCTTATTGGCTGGTTTGCGTAGCTTGCATACGAGGGGGGATGTTCCAGTTAGAATCGTCCCAGTGAACAAGCACCAAACCAGCGGTAAGTTGTTGGTTGCAAAGCACTGTACATCAAAAGTGATTTTTATACTCTCAAGTGATGATTTAAATGTACAATTTATATCAAATTGTTTGTAAATGTTATTCGAACATCACACATAAGATGCAGCGGTTTTTGGAGAATATTTGTTGTGCATTTTGTTGTAGAGAATTCCCGCCAGTACTAGCTAGCAACTTACGGTGTCTGGTGGGGGGGTTCATATATTTTGTACAGTGCGTGAGTGCAGAGTTGGATGGTGAGACGTGCATTGCATGACGTGCAATTTTGTGTCGTTCTTATCAGGTACATTGTTAAAGATATTATATTGTATATTGTAATTGTATTATTTTGGTAACTAGCCCAGTGAACAAGCACCAAACCAGCGTGCGTGAGTGCAGAGTTGGATGGTGAGACGTGCATTGCATGACGTGCAATTTTGTGTCATTCTTATCAGAATAAATCTACATGACTGGTGCTACATGTTGGAGTTTCGTGTCGATGACTGATTGTACACAACGCAAGACGAGTACTGTTACAGTTGCACAGGCCATGCGAACATTGTTTGGATTGTGTTGCCAGCTATTTACTATATGGGATAACTGCCCCAATGAAATCGCAGGATTTCATAGCATAAATAATAACAGCACAAAGTGACTGGACCAATTGTGCATCCAGTCAGAACTTCTGCTCTAGTCTCCTCCCAATAAGTTGTTTTCCCCCTCCAGACTGCTTACTACCACACGCGACTAGATCTGCTCTATCAGGTACAGATGGAGCTAAAGCACATTGTAATGAACTTGAAAATAAATGATCATAACAGTCATAGGAGCCTGGAACCTGATAAACCGGGCAACTACATCAAACAAGAGTGGAGGGACAGAGGTGTACACTGGCTTCTCCTTCTCATCATGGATCTGGTAGGACAAAACAAAGCATTGCCAATATGGGTTTCCCCCTGACGCTGTTTATCAGGTTGTACTGTAGGTGACAGGGCGACTGTTGTTTGGATTAAAACAGCATAACACCCGGTGTAGCACAAAGCATGATCAAATTAATTAGCCAGCAACAGTAATTTTGAGAAATGGTTTGGTTGATTATTTTGGTCAAATGAACCAATTATCTACCTTTGATAAGCAGCTAGCTATAACTAGATGGTAGCTCACTACCATGGCAATTTCAAGTATTTCTAAACTCATATCTGACTAACTCAGGAAATATGAAGTTATATCAGAATGAACGTTAACTGGCTAGCGCATCATGCTTTGTGACATTATGCTAGCTATCCCCAGTTAGTTAATGCTTTGTGACATTAGGTTAGCTAGCGATCCCCAGTTAGATAATGCTTTGTGACATTAGGCTAGCTAGCGATCCCCAGTTAGATAATGCTTTGTGACATTAGGCTAGCTAGCGATCCCCAGTTAGATAATGCTTTGTGACATTGTGTCAGCTAGCGATCCCTAGTTAGATAATGTGTTTTCACTTATTGCATCTGCGTGCTTGTTGTGTTCTCCCTGGTGCGTTTGTTCGTGAGCTGGCTGCTCGTCAAAAAATGTACAGATACAAACTTGAAACCACTGATCATGACAATTTTAGCCCACGGGATGAAACTCCTGGACAGCAGTTGAGTCTGATTGTCCAGTCTATATTGTCCATTTTACTTTGAGGTAAGGTATTTGTTAACATGTCAGTGCATTTATTGTTTTTATTTTTGATTGGGTGTAATTTAGATTATTGATCGGAGAAACGTGCACTATATACATTTTATCTCCAGTCTGTAGGCTACTGAAAAGGCCACATACTCTTTCTGAACCATATTCTGGTAATCCAACCAGTTGAACATATGTGTTGGTACTTAATGAATATGATGTCAGTTCTGTTGTCATCTTAGACATTCTCATCAATGATAGGATGACATAAACTCTACAGTGGAAAGTCTACACATTCTAGTTATCAGATTCACATGGAATTGTTGTGCAATTTAAATGTTTGAATATGAAATTATGTGATGGGATGAAATGTGATTTTAGCTTCTAAAATGTGAGAATTGGGTTTTCATGAGTGAATTAGGCCCGACTCAGTGGCCCGCCCACGTGAAGAGACATTGGTTATAACCAATAAAACTCTTCCTTCCTATATAAAGCCTTGACGACAATATAACCTTCTGTTCCGAGGATGTGAGGACGACGGTCCATATGTTAAAAAGAACTAACATGTCAACTACAGAACTAAGCCAACCTCAGCGTGAGCTTTGGTTGTGAATTGTATGAACTTTGAACTCTTATTCACTACAGAAGTTATACCTCCTAGCCGTTGAGTTAGCAACATCAGCTAAAAACATGGGCTCGGAAAGGACAGACAGAGTATCCCGTCTACCATCCAACGACGACACTACAACGTATCCAATTTACCACCAGATACATTCTTCAAAGGACAAAGGACTCTGTTGGGAAACACGGATTTCCATCTACCACCAACCTACCAAAGCGCAGCTCAAAGTAAATATTTATTCCATTTTCCTTTTCCAAATGGGCAGTAATTGAAAATGCATAAGATTCTGTATTTACGATAGAGTAGCTGCCTACGGCCCAATAGAGACATCGCTTCTCCCTTTGTTCCTCAGTCTTCCCGCTCTTTCACTCAAACAAAATCCCCCTTTTCTTTGTGTAACCAGCTGTCATATCTGTTCCGTCCTCTAGAGAATTTTCCTTTGTGACATCATTTGTCATCAAGGTATGATTCATTCTGTGTATATGTAATTCTGTGTGATTAGTTAGGTATTTAGTTAATAAATAATTAAACCCAATTTTGTATTGCTGATTCTACTTGTTAGCCACGGTTCGTGAAGATGACCAAGAATTTACAACTTTCAGATGAGACTGAATTAAGGTGATGATTAATATTGACTGCTATTGATGTAAAATATTACTAGGTCATTAAGAGTTTATTCGGAAGATAACAGCTCAATAAATATTACTCCGTGGTGCCCCAACTTCCTAGTTAATTACATTTACATGATTAGCTCAATCAGGTAATATTAATGACAGAGAAAGGATTTTATAGAATAGCATGTCATATCACTTAATCTGGCATAGCCAAAGACACCACATTATACTACACTAACCAACACTACTCTACACTAATCTCCTCTGTTCTACTCTACTCTGTTATACTCTACACTACTCTACTCTAATCTATACTAATCTACTCTACTCTGTTCTAGTCTACAATACTCTACACTACACTAATCTACTCTACACTACTTTGGGACACAAGCTAGGTCCAGGATAGATATGTGTGTACTGTAAAGAGACCAATGTCTCCCACACTACCCCTGGAGGTAGACGTCTACACCACATAACCCCTCTCTGAGCGGTGCAGTGGTGGCTGCTGAGGGGAGGACGGCTCATAATAATGGCTGGAAATGAGCAAATGAAATGGCATCAAACACATGGAACCCATGTCACTTATTACCACGCGCCTGTCCTCCCCAATTAAGATGCCACCAGCCTCCCGTGGTGTAAAGACAATGGCTCTCCCAGACCACAGGTTGCTGCAAGAATTACCTTAATTACCTTAATACCAGTAGATGGCATTTTTGCTCTTAGCCAAATTGAAAATGAAAGACTTTTAAAATATCCAGGCATTTGCGAATCATTGCGTTAATCAAGTATGCAACATGGTTTAGAAAGGAAGCTCCTGTATAGTTAAATTTCTATCCTTATTTTGTTTGTCTATATACTATGGTATTTACGGTACGCTATAAAAAAAATATTTATATTAATTATGTAACTTTTGTTTTTTACAATAAACAGAAACATCAAATTGTATTGGTCATATACACGTGTTTAGCAGATGTTATTGCTGGTGTAGCGAAATGCTTGTAGACAAAAAACAATAGACAACTTAACAGTAACATAAATACATTTGTAACAAATATTAATGACATCACACTTGCTCAGAGTCACATGTTCCGACCGTAACCACACCCAATGTTGCTCAGAGCCACATGTTCCGACCGTAACCACACCCAATGTTGCTCAGAGCCACATGTTTCCGACCGTAACCACACCCAATGTTGCTCAGAGCCACATGTTCCGACCGTAACCACACCCAATGTTGCTCAGAGCCACATTTTCCGACCGTAACCACACCCAATGTTGCTCAGAGCCACATGTTCCGACCGTAACCACACCCAATGTTGCTCAGAGCCACATGTTCCGACCGTAACCACACCCAATGTTGCTCAGAGCCACATGTTCCGACCGTAACCACACCCAATGTTGCTCAGAGTCACATGTTCCGACCGTAACCACACCCAATGTTGCTCAGAGCCACATGTTCCGACCGTAACCACACCCAATGTTGCTCAGAGCCACATGTTCCGACCGTAACCACACCCAATGTTGCTCAGAGCCACATGTTCCGACCGTAACCACACCCAATGTTGCTCAGAGCCACATGTTCCGACCGTAACCACACCCAATGTTGCTCAGAGCCACATGTTCCGACCGTAACCACACCCAATGTTGCTCAGAGCCACATGTTCCGACCGTAACCACACCCAATGTTGCTCAGAGCCACATGTTCCGACCGTAACCACACCCAATGTTGCTCAGAGCCACATGTTCCGACCGTAACCACACCCAATGTTGTTTCCAATACTTGTAAGACTCTACCCCTGTATGATCTCAGAGTCTGTATTTCCAGTATACTAATGGCTGCATGTAGGAATATGGCTTTGGCCACACCAATAGAGATAGAGGACTCTTTTTATAACGGTTCTGTTACAGCGTATGTGACGGCATGGCCAGTGCCCTTGAGGCTACAACTCATAGGAATCGCCACCCAGTTGACTACTTTAAAATGGCAGACGCTTGGTGGAAGTCCTTTTGGCCACTAGAGGCCTCTATCATTCTCTATGGCCACACCACATCCAAGGTCTTTGTTTAAATGGGATACAGCTGTTATCAAATTGATTTCAAAAGTTAACTTTTTTTTGGGGGGGGGTGTATTTTTAGCTATCACTAACCTTAATCTAAATATCTAAACCTGCTGTGAAAAGTCAATTTTGACAAAAGGTGTATCTCTTCTAGACCAAACCCACATCCAAGACCAGTGTAAACAGAAAAGTTGCAGATCCTATGTGGAAGAGAGCTAGATCTCGCTCGAAATATTTTACTCGTGCAAATCCACCCTTTAGTGTAGTTTTTAGTGGTGGTTGTTTTAATTATTTATTTTATTTTAAAGCCAAAAGTGGTCCCCATTTTATGTGTACTTCATCATCCAATTGTGTACTACGTCATCCATTTTGTGTGATATGCTAATAATTTAGAAATTTCTATGATATCATCCAACTCCTTCAGGACTGTTGGAAAAGCATTCCAGGTGAAGCTGGTTGAGAGAATGCCAAGAGTGTGCAAAGCTGTCATCAAGGCAAAGGGTGGCTACTTTGAAGAATCTACTCTGCAAATAGCCCTCTGCAAATAGCACTCTGCAAATAGCACTCTGCAAATATCACTCTGCAAATAGCACTCTGCAAATAGCACTCTGCAAATATCACTCTGCAAATAGCCCTCTGCAAATAGCACTCTGCAAATAGCCCTCTGCAAATAGCACTCTGCAAATAGCACTCTGCAAATAGCACTCTGCAAATAGCACTCTGCAAATATAACTCTGCAAATAGCACTCTGCAAATAGCACTCTGCAAATATCACTCTGCAAATAGCACTCTGCAAATAGCCCTCTGCAAATAGCACTCTGCAAATAGCACTCTGCAAATATCACTGTCTGGTGATTGGAAAAGTCAGTCAATCGATCAATGATATAATAATACTCTAAAACAAAGACTATGAGAATAGAAAGGTTTCTAACTTTTATGAAACGTCACAGTGGGAAAAATATACGACATGGAAATCAAAACAGGAGGGTCTTCAGAGATAGATGGGAGGGGTTTAGAGATAGATGGGAGGGGTTTAGAGACAGATGGGAGGGGTTTAGAGACAGATGGGAGGGGTTTAGAGACAGATGGGAGGGGTTTAGAGACAGATGGGATGGGTTTAGAGACAGATGGGATGGGTTTAGAGACAGATGGGAGGGGTTTAGAGACAGATGGGAGGGGTTGAGTGAAGCTGAAGGCTGGGGCGGGAGGGTCTTCAGAGATAGATGGGAGGGGTTGAGTGGAGCTGAAGGATGGGACTGGATGGTGTTCAGAGATAGATGGGAGGGGTTGAGTGGAGCTGAAGGCTGGGACTGGATGGTCTTCAGAGATAGATGGGAGGGGTTGAGTGGAGCTGAAGGCTGGGACGGGAGGGTCTTCAGAGATAGATGGGAGTGGTTGAGTGGAGCTGAAGGCTAGGACTGGAGGGTCTTCAGAGATAGATGGGAGGGGTTGAGTGGAGCTGAAGGCTGGGACGGGAGGGTCTTCAGAGATAGATGGGAGGGGTTTAGAGACAGATGGGAGGGGTTTAGAGACAGATGGGAGGGGTTTAGAGACAGATGGGATGGGTTTAGAGACAGATGGGATGGGTTTAGAGACAGATGGGAGGGGTTTAGAGACAGATGGGAGGGGTTTAGAGACAGATGGGAGGGGTTGAGTGGAGCTGAAGGCTGGGACGGGAGGGTCTTCAGAGATAGATGGGAGGGGTTGAGTGGAGCTGAAGGATGGGACTGGATGGTGTTCAGAGATAGATGGGAGGGGTTGAGTGGAGCTGAAGGCTGGGACTGGATGGTCTTCAGAGATAGATGGGATGGGTTGAGTGGAGCTGAAGGCTGGGACGGGAGGGTCTTCAGAGATAGATGGGAGTGGTTGAGTGGAGCTGAAGGCTAGGACTGGAGGGTCTTCAGAGATAGATGGCAGGGGTTGAGTGGAGCTGAAGGCTGGGACGGGAGGGTCTTCAGAGATAGATGGGAGGGGTTGAGTGGAGCTGAAGGCTGGGACGGGAGGGTCTTCAGAGATAGATGGGAGGGGTTGAGTGGAGCTGAAGGCTGGGACTGGAGGGTCTTCAGAGATAGATGGGAGGGGTTGAGTGGAGCTGAAGGCTGGGACGGGATGGTGTTCAGAGATAGATGGGAGGGGTTGAGTGGAGCTGAAGGCTGGGACGGGAGGGTCTTCAGAGATAGATGGGAGGGGTTGAGTGGAGCTGGATGCTGGGACGGGAGGGTCTTCAGAGATAGATGGGAGGGGTTGAGTGGAGCTGAAGGCTGGGACTGGAGGGTGTTCAGAGATAGATGGGAGGGGTTGAGTGGAGCTGAAGGCTGGGACGGGATGGTGTTCAGAGATAGATGGGAGGGGTTGAGTGGAGCTGAAGGCTGGGACGGGAGGGTCTTCAGAGATAGATGGGAGGGGTTGAGTGGAGCTGAAGGCTGGGACGGGATGGTGTTCAGAGATAGATGGGAGGGGTTGAGTGGAGCTGAAGGCTGGGACGGGATGGTGTTCAGAGATAGATGGGAGAGGTTGAGTGGAGCTGAAGGCTGGGACGGGAGGGTCTTCAGAGATAGATGGGAGTGGTTGAGTGGAGCTGAAGGCTGGGACTGGAGGGTCTTCAGAGATAGATAGGAGGGGTTGAGTGGAGCTGAAGGCTGGGACTGGATGGTGTTCAGAGATAGATGGGAAGGGTTGAGTGGAGCTGAAGGATGGGACTGGATGGTCTTCAGAGATAGATGGGAGGGGTTGAGTGGAGCTGAAGGATGGGACTGGATGGTCTTCAGAGACAGATGGGAGGGGTTGAGTGGAGCTGAAGGCTGGGACTGGAGGGTCTTCAGAGATAGATGGGAGGGGTTGAGTGGAGCTGAAGGCTGGGACTGGATGGTGTTCAGAGATAGATGGGAGGGGTTGAGTGGAGCTGAAGGCTGGGACCTGATGGTGTTCAGAGATAGATGGGAGTGGTTGAGTGGAGCTGAAGGCTAGGACTGGAGGGTCTTCAGAGATAGATGGGAGTGGTTGAGTGGAGCTGAAGGCTGGGACTGGATGGTGTTCAGAGATAGATGGGAGTGGTTGAGTGGAGCTGAAGGCTAGGACTGGAGGGTCTTCAGAGATAGATGGGAGGGGTTGAGTGGAGCTGAAGGCTGGGACTAAAAATAAACGAAAGATAACTCATGTAAGATATACTGTCCGTGAAATGTATGTATTAGCTGGAAGTGGAAGCCTAAGTATTGTTGTCTATTAGTTTAATCGAATTAGGGGAAAATAATAAGGAAATATTTTTTTTTTATTTTTTTATTATATTTATTACAACAACAACAAAAAAGTATATATATGTATATGGGGGAATGAAAAATGCAGACAATTACATTGATAGAAGCCACAAATGCAGACAATTACATTGTTAGATTGTGCCCCCCCCCCCCCCAAAAAAAAAAAAAACCCAAACATGTTTATCGTTAATGAACAAAAAAAATCTACATTTTGAATGACCGTCTCAGTCTCCGGACTTGAACCCCATTGTAAACCTGTGGTTTGAGTTGAAGAGGACCGCCCATAAATACAGACAAAGGATATCAGGGATCTGGAAAGATTCCGTGTGGAGGTATGGCCTTAAGGTCCCCTCCCAACGTGTTCTCTTAATCTCATAAAACATTTCAGGAAAAAGGCTCAGTGCCGTTTCCTTTGCAAAGTTGAGGTAGTGAAAGGTATTGAAAACAGGGGTGCCAATAATTTTTACTCCTATCATTTTGAGATTTTAAAAAAAAATCTCTATTTACTTGTTAAATTCTCAGGCAGCCTCTCATGCACAATTGTGTGTGTGTGTGTGTTATCCTATTTCATTAGGCGACTTATTTCACTTGAGGAAGTCTTGGAACTGGACACCTGCTGAGCCAAAGGCACACTGCAGCTTGCGGTAATCTCTCTCTCTCTGAATGAAATATACATTCACTAAAATGTACCCTGTCAAATTTGTATTAACTTGTGATTTACATTTATACGCCTGCTATTCCCATCTCCCTCTGAAAGGCAGTCAAAGCTCCTTTTGTTTTATGTAGTGTCTCTCTCTCGTTCTCTGTCCCCCCCCCCCCCCCTCTCTCTCTCTCTTTCACTGCAGATAACCAACTGACGTCAGAGAGCTACTTGCGTCAATGCTAGTGCTCTCTCTGACATTTTTTTCAATAGGGTCCTAATGGGATTATTACTACAGGGAAAAATTTTCTCCCTTCAAGGCTTTTAGTTAGAGCTTTTATTTTCGTTTAAAAAACTCAATTATACTCTCTTTTTTTATGTCTCAGAAATACCAAATAGATCAAGCTTGCTTTTTAAACTACAATCTCATCTTTTCACAAAGACTAACATGAAATCGCAGAGTATTTCATTCATTTTAGTATCTGCTATAGTTTGCACATTTTAGACCATTCCATTAATCCGAAAGTGACATCTTTGCCTACCTAAGAAACCTGGCGCGCTGAAACGAACGCATCCATCCGCAACGCAACCTTGTAGTTAGTGAGCGCTCTAGTTGACGTAATATTTTAAGTGCCATTGATGTGCTGTGTATTTTGCTAAAGGCCCATTCCGTTCTTTTCTTTGCATATGACAGTTGCCACAGAGCAGTGAACACAGTGAGGAATTTACAGTTTAATACATAATCTTACAACAGAAGTAACTATAAACTTCCAGCAAATGAATTCAAAACAAATAAAGTGGGGAATGGGTAGATTTCCCTTCCAGATAAAAAATGTAAAAAACTGAGGCATTTATACGGCTTCACTGAAGCCTAAAGATCAGCCCTGGTGACGTCAATGTGATACCCCCTTAATTCCTCTCCTCAACAGGCTGTAAGCAACATCATCATTATTATCTGAGAACCTTCCACAATGTGTTTTAATGCACACACACACACCCACACACACCAGTGCATTATAATGGATCAGGAATAATGATGTGTACTGAGGCGAGGACATTAAATTGGGAGAGCATGCATTAGTGAAACTATAATAGACAGACAGGTTGACAGAGACAGACCGATGGGCGGAGAGACAGATCGATGGGCGGAGAGACAGACCGATGGGCGGACAGACAGACCGATGGGCGGAGAGACAGACCGATGGACGGAGAGACAGACCGATGGGCGGAGAGACAGACCGATGGGCGGACAGACAGACCGATGGGCGGAGGGACAGACCGATGGGCGGAGAGACAGACCGATGGGCGGAGAGACAGACCGATGGATGGAGAGACAGACCGATGGGCGGAGAGACAGACCGATGGGCAGAAAGATAGACCGATGGGTGGAGAGACAGACCGATGGGCGGACAGACCGATGGGCGGAGAGACAGACCGATGGGCGGAGAGATAGACCGATGGGCGGAGAGACAGACCGATGGGCGGAGGGACAGACCGATGGGCGGAGAGACAGACCGATGGGCGGACAGACAGACCGATGGGCGGAGGGACAGACCGATGGGCGGAGAGACAGACCGATGGGCGGAGAGACAGACCGATGGGCGGAGAGACAGACCGATGGGCGGACAGACAGACCGATGGGCGGAGGGACAGACCGATGGGCGGAGAGACAGACCGATGGGCGGAGAGACAGACCGATGGATGGAGAGACAGACCGATGGGCGGAGAGACAGACCGATGGATGGAGAGACAGACCGATGGGCGGAGAGACAGACCGATGGGCAGAAAGATAGACCGATGGGTGGAGAGACAGACCGATGGGCGGACAGACCGATGGGCGGAGAGACAGACCGATGGGCGGAGAGATAGACCGATGGGCGGAGAGACAGACCGAGGGGTGGAGAGACAGACCGATGGGCAGAGAGATAGACCGATGGGCAGAGAGACAGACCGATGGGCGGACAGACCGATGGGCGGAGAGACAGACCGATGGACGGAGAGACAGACCGATGGACGGAGAGACAGACCGATGGGCGGAGAGACAGACCGATGAACGGAGAGACAGACTTATGGGCGGAGAGACAGACCGATGGGCGGAGAGACAGACCGATGGGCGGAGAGACAGACCGATGGGCGGAGAGACAGACCGATGAACGGAGAGACAGACTTATGGGCGGAGAGACAGACCGATGGGCGGAGAGACAGACCGATGGGCGGAGAGACAGACCGATGGGCGGAGAGACAGACCGATGGATGGAGAGACAGACCGATGGGCGGAGAGACAGACCGATGGGCGGAGAGACAGACCGATGGACGGACGGACAGATCGATGGGCGGAGGGACAGACCGATGGGCGGAGAGACAGACCGATGGGCGGAGAGACAGACCGATGGGCGGAGAGACAGACCGATGGGCGGGACGGACAGACCGATGGACGGACAGACCGAAGGGCAGAGAGACAGACCGATGGGCAGAGAGACAGTCACTCGTACCTATAGCCTTCTTCCACTAAACAAGCACACAGTAATTTTTCTCTCATCTTTGGGACGAGGGGGGAAAACTGTTCAGGCTGTGACAGAATGTTCCTGGGAGACGGATGGTTCTAATCTCCCCAGAATGCTCAGTGGTTGACCTTCTCATCCAGGAGGATGATGGTTACATAAGGTGAAGATTGGATGCTGGGTGTAACACAACACAGCATCATAAAAGGTTTATAGGTTCCAATAAAACACAACAAACAGCAACATTGAACCCATTTCTGAGAAACGTCAGTACACCTGAGTCCCAAATATACCAGTAGGCCCATGTGTTACACAACCATCGTGCGGGATGCAAATATACACGAAGGGAGAAACTGTTACTAGTATCCACTCATTACTGTAACGTGGCTCATTACTGTATAACGTGGCTCATTGCTGTATAACATGGCTCATGACTCTATAACGTGGCTCATTACTGTATAACGTGGCTCATTGCTGTATAACGTGGCTCATGACTCTATAACGTGGCTCATTGCTGTATAACGTGGCTCATTGCTGTATAACATGGCTCATTGCTGTATAACGTGGCTCATTGCTGTATAACGTGGCTCATTACTGTATAACGGGGCTCATTACTGTATAACGTGGCTCATTACTGTATAACGGGGCTCATTATTGTGTAACGTGGCTCATGACTCTATAACGTGGCTCATTGCTGTATAACATGGCTCATGACTCTATAACGTGGCATATTATTGTATAACGTGGCTCATTACTGTATAACGTGGCTCATTGCTGTATAACGTGGCTCATTACTGTATAACATGGCTCATTGCTGTATAACGTGGCTCATTACTGTATAACGTGGCTCATTACTGTATAACGTGGCTCATTGCTGTATAACGTGGCTCATTGCTGTATAACGGGGCTCATTACTGTATAACGTGGCTCATTACTGTATAACGGGGCTCATTATTGTGTAACGTGGCTCATGACTCTATAACGTGGCTCATTGCTGTATAACATGGCTCATGACTCTATAACGTGGCTCATTACTGTATAACGTGGCTCATTACTGTATAACGTGGCTCATTGCTGTATAACGTGGCTCATTACTGTATAACGTGGCTCATTACTGTATAACGTGGCTCATTACTTACTGTATAACGTGGCTCATTACTGTATAACGTGGCTCATTGCTGTATAACCTGGCTCATTACTGTATAACGTGGCTCATTGCTGTATAACGTGGCTCATTGCTGTATAACGGGGCTCATTACTGTATAACGTGGCTCATTACTGTATAACGTGGCTCATTACTGTATAACGTGGCTCATTACTGTATAACGTGGCTCATTACTTAATGTATAACGTGGCTCATTACTGTATAACGTGGCTCATTGCTGTATAACCTGGCTCATTACTGTATAACGTGGCTCATTGCTGTATAACGTGGCTCATTGCTGTATAACGGGGCTCATTACTGTATAACGTGGCTCATTACTGTATAACGGGGCTCATTATTGTGTAACGTGGCTCATGACTCTATAACGTGGCTCATTGCTGTATAACATGGCTCATGACTCTATAACGTGGCTCATTACTGTATAACGTGGCTCATTACTGTATAACGTGGCTCATTGCTGTATAACGTGGCTCATTACTGTATAACGTGGCTCATTACTGTATAACGTGGCTCATTACTTACTGTATAACGTGGCTCATTACTGTATAACGTGGCTCATTGCTGTATAACCTGGCTCATTACTGTATAACGTGGCTCATTGCTGTATAACGTGGCTCATTGCTGTATAACGGGGCTCATTACTGTATAACGTGGCTCATTACTGTATAACGTGGCTCATTACTGTATAACGTGGCTCATTACTGTATAACGTGGCTCATTACTTAATGTATAACGTGGCTCATTACTGTATAACGTGGCTCATTGCTGTATAACCTGGCTCATTACTGTATAACGTGGCTCATTGCTGTATAACGTGGCTCATTGCTGTATAACGGGGCTCATTACTGTATAACGTGGCTCATTACTGTATAACGGGGCTCATTATTGTGTAACGTGGCTCATGACTCTATAACGTGGCTCATTGCTGTATAACATGGCTCATGACTCTATAACGTGGCTCATTACTGTATAACGTGGCTCATTACTGTATAACGTGGCTCATTGCTGTATAACGTGGCTCATTACTGTATAACGTGGCTCATTACTGTATAACGTGGCTCATTACTTACTGTATAACGTGGCTCATTACTGTATAACGTGGCTCATTGCTGTATAACGTGGCTCATTGCTGTATAACGGGGCTCATTACTGTATAACGTGGCTCATTACTGTATAACGGGGCTCATTATTGTGTAACGTGGCTCATGACTCTATAACGTGGCTCATTGCTGTATAACATGGCTCATGACTCTATAACGTGGCTCATTACTGTATAACGTGGCTCATTACTGTATAACGTGGCTCATTGCTGTATAACGTGGCTCATTACTGTATAACGTGGCTCATTACTGTATAACGTGGCTCATTACTTACTGTATAACGTGGCTCATTACTGTATAACGTGGCTCATTGCTGTATAACCTGGCTCATTACTGTATAACGTGGCTCATGACTCTATAACGTGGCTCATGACTCTATAACGTGGCTCATTACTTAAAAATCATACAATGAGATTTTCTGGATTTTTGTTTTAAATTCCGTCTCTCACAGTTGAAGTGTACCTATCATAAAAATTACAAACCTCTACATGCTTTGTAAGTAGGAAACACTGCCGATTTTGCAGGTTATCAAATACTTGTTCTCCCCACTGTGTATAGTATGGTTTATTGCTATGTAATATGGTGTATTGCTATATAATATGGTGTATTGCTATGTAATATGGTCCCAACACCAAACTTCCTTGTTTGATTCTATGAACAGCAATGCTCAGAGATTAAACCGATCTGCGACCAGAGCTGCATGTCCTGAGGCTTAGAGAGTAGAGGGACTCTCACGACATTGCAAATATTAAATAAATGTATTATTTATTTCACTGCTGGTTTGATACAAAAATACGTCCTCACAGCAATATATAGATTTTTTTTAAAAGAACAGCGTTAAATTGAATTACACCCATGCATTGATTTGGGAAATGAAATGCTGAGCCAAATCAAAACAGAATTTATATTTTATTCAGTGAACAATCCGTCTCTTTTGTCAACACTTCAGAGAGACTGGAGCGAGGCAGTAAAAATTCAAATGTAATATTTTGCATAGTTCATCACTAGCGGGGTGAATTCCATATTTGCAATAGGTTGATTGTGTAGCAGACAGTCATTCCTACCACAGTTGAGAACAGTAGCTTGTTGTTGCTCTGCCCTCTGCTGGGGAGTTAGAGCTACTACCTCTGGATTAAACCCACAACCGCCGACACACATCATAAATAATTTATTTTTTATTTAGTTTGTTTTGACAGTTAAGTCTTAATAGGTTTTCTAATGTATTTCATACTGTTTTTTTTTTTTTATATATTTTTATTATTTTTAATGTCAATACCATATTATTTTCTTAAAACTAAAAATACAGCTGAGTGACAGTAATGCACTTTTCCAAAGCAAACAGAAGATGGGGTTAGAGGTAGGAGGGGGTCAGAGGCAGGAGGGGGTCAGAGGTAGGAGGGGGTCAGAGGTAGGAGGGGGTCAGAGGTAGGAGGGGGTCAGAGGCAGGAGGGGGTGAGAGTCAGGAGGGGGTCAGAGGTAGGAGGGGGTCAGAGGTAGGAGGGGGTGAGAGGTAGGAGGGGGTCAGAGACAGGAGGGGGTCAGAGGTAGGAGGGGTGAGAAGTAGGAGGGGGTCAGAGGTAGGAGGGGGTCAGAGGTAGGAGGGGGTGAGAGGCAGGAGGGGGTCAGAGGAAGGAGGGGGTCAGAGGTAGGAGGGGGTGAGAGGCAGGAGGGGATCAGAGGCAGGAGGGGGTCAGAGGCAGGAGGGGGTCAGAGGTAGGAGGGGGTCAGAGGCAGGAGGGGGTCAGAGGTAGGAGGGGGTCAGAGGTAGGAGGGGGTCAGAGGCAGGAGGGGTCAGAGGTAGGAGGGGGTCAGAGGTAGGAGGGGGTCAGAGGTAGGAGGGGGTCTGAAGTAGGAGGGGGTGAGAGGCAGGAGGGGGTCAGAGACAGGAGGGGGTGAGAGGTAGGAGGGGGTCAGAGGCAGGAGGGGGTCAGAGGTAGGAGGGGGTCAGAGGCAGGAGGGGGTCAGAGGTAGGAGGGGGTCAGAGGTAGGAGGGGGTCAGAGGCAGGAGGGGGTCAGAGGTAGGAGGGGGTCAGAGGCAGGAGGGGGTCAGAGGCAGGAGGGGGTCAGAGGTAGGAGGGGGTCAGAGGCAGGAGGGGTCAGAGGCAGGAGGGGGTCATAGGTAGGAGGGGAGAAAAGGAGTCAGGAAAATATAGCGGAATAGAAATAACAAACAACTATGGCATATATATATATATACTGTAACCAAAAGTAACCAAAACATCAGCCAGGAAGCATAGGAACTGAGAAGTGGTCTGTGCTCACCACCTGCAAAACCACTCCTTTATTGGGGGTGTCTTGCTAATTGCCTACAATTTCCACCTGTTGTCTATTCCATTTGCACAACAGCACGTGAAATTTATTGTCAATCAGTGTTGCTTCCTAAGTGGACAGTTTGACTTCACTCTTCCTCCTACACTGGCGAGGATCCTGTCACAGTTAATTGACAGCATGCCAGGGCGGATTGCAGAGGTCTGGAAAAAGAAGGGTCAACACTGCAAATATTGACTCTTTGCATCAACTTCATGTAATTGTCAATAAAAGCCCTTGACACTTATGAAATGCTTGTAATTATACTTCAGTATCCATAGTAACATCTGACAAAAATATCTAAAGACACTGAAGCAGCAAACTTTGTAGAAATTAATATTTGTGTCATTCTCAAAACGTTTGGCCACGACTGTAGAGAGCCACGACAAAGATAGTGAGAGAGATAGACAGAGATAGTGCTATATATAGAGAGAGACATAGATAGTGATATAGAGAGAGATAGTGATATAGAGAGAGATAGATAGACAGAGATGGTGATATAGAGAGCGTGACAAAGATAGTGATAGAGAGAGAGACAGAGATAGTGATATAGAGAGAGATAGACAGAGATAATGATAGAGAGAGAGAAACAGAGATGGTGATATAGAGAGAGTGACGAGATAGTGATATAGAGAGAGATAGACAGAGATAGTGATATAGAGAGAGATAGACAGAGATAGTGATATAGAGAGAGATAGACAGAGATAGTGATATAGAGAGAGATAGACAGAGATAGTGATATAGAGAGAGATAGACAGAGATAGTGATATAGAGAGAGATAGACAGAGATAATGATAGAGAGAGAGAAACAGAGATGGTGATATAGAGAGAGTGACGAGATAGTGATATAGAGAGAGATAGACAGAGATAATGATAGAGAGAGAGAAACAGAGATGGTGATATAGAGAGAGTGACGAGATAGTGATATAGAGAGAGATAGACAGAGATAGTGATATAGAGAGAGATAGACAGAGATAGTGATATAGAGAGAGATAGACAGAGATAGTGATATAGAGAGAGATAGACAGAGATAGTGATATAGAGAGAGATAGACAGAGATAGTGATATAGAGAGAGACAGATATTGTGATATATAGAGAGAGATAGACAGAGATTGTGATATAGAGAGAGTGACGAGATAGTAATATAGAGAGAGATAGGCAGAGATAATGATAGAGAGAGAGAAACAGAGATGGTGATATAGAGAGAGTGACGAGATAGTGATATAGAGAGAGATAGACAGATATAATGATAGAGAGAGAGAAACAGAGATGGTGATATAGAGAGAGTGATGAGATAGTGATATAGAGAGAGATAGACAGAGATAGTAATATAGAGAGAGCGAGAGACATAGTGACAGAAAGAAAGAGAGAGAACGCAGGGCGGAGGGATGAGTTGGCCGAGCCAGAGCAAGAGGTGTAAAGTGTAACACTTTACATTACCATCCTACACAAGCTTCCTAAATGTACATTACCATCCTACACAAGCTTCCTAAATGTGCATTACCATCCTACACAAGCTTCCTAAATGTGCATTACCATCCTACACAAGCTTCCTAAATGTACATTACCATCCTACACAAGCTTCCTAAATGTGCAAACTTTGACTACTGGTTTCGATTTAGTAAATCAATAGAACAGAATAAAAGATAATTGTAGACAAATCGAGGATAAGAAATAGTCAGACATTTTAATTGATTACATTACAGTACCATTACAGTACCATTTCTCAGACAAATTCATAAAACAAACAGCAACATTATGTTATGTATTTACATGGTCAACCTCCATTCTGAAGTGATGAATATAATCATATTCATATTTACACTATGAACAACACGTTAGATGTATAATTATCACACACGGATATCAGTGTACTTCTTTCAATGGATAAAAGCTAAAGACATTTATCGCCTGTGAAAAATAGCAGTAGAAAAAGTAGAAATATGAGCAGATACAAGCTCAGTATAACCTTTTGATTACGTTAACAGATCACAATCCATGTTGCTATCAAGCTTTTTTTCACAAAACATAGGCATTGATTGTATTACGCTGTCTGCCCTGCCCTGCCCCGCCCCACCCCGCCCTGCCCCGCCCCTGCCCCGCCCCACCCCTGCCCCGCCCCTGCCCCACCCCGCCCTGCCCCGCCCCTGCCCCGCCCCACCCCGCCCCTGCCCCGCCCCTGCCCCACCCTGCCCCGTCTCTCTCTCTCCCCCTACATGGAAGGAGGTGTAACAGGAGTCCATACTGTAGTCAGTCGCGTGTGACTGTGCGGTGACGTATCGTAATGCGATAGTGTCGTACCATCGTGCACCTCTGTGGCCGTGCTGCAGTCATACAGCGGGGATCCACCAGGTGGCGCTGTGACGGAGTGAGACAGCCCAGGATAGTGGCTACTACTGGGGCCTCGCAGGAACTGGGAGCCTAGGCTGTTGGACATCTCCCCCGACTGGGAGACAGGGGTCAGGGACGGGTTACTGACAGACCACAGGCTGGGGTACTGGCTGGATACAGAGAGGACAGGCGAGAACAGAACACTATGTCAGTTTCACCTGGAATACATGGTAATTCTTTACTGGAAAGAGACCTACAGTATGTATGAACACATTCATATCCCATACATAACACATTCATAACCCTTACATAACACATTCATAACCCTTACATAACACATTCATAACCCTTACATAACACATTCATAACCCTTACATAACACATTCATAACCCTTACATAACACATTCATAACCCTTACATAACAGATTCATAACCCTTACATAACAGATTCATAACCCATACATAACACATTCATAACCCTTACATAACACATTCATAACCCATACATAACACATTCATAACCCTTACATAACAGATTCATAACCCATACATAACACATTCATAACCCTTACATAACACATTCATATCCCTTACATAACACATTCATAACCCTTACATAACACATTCATAACCAGTACGTGACACATTCATAACCAGTACATAACACATTCATAACCCTTACATAACACATTCATAACCCTTACATAACACATTCATAACCCTTACATAACACATTCATAACCCTTACATAACACATTCATAACCAGTACGTGACACATTCATATCCCTTACATAACACATTCATAAGTAGTACATGAGAGAGAGAGAGAGAGAGAGAGAGAGAGAGAGAGAGAGACAGAGAGACAGAGAGAGAGACCGAGACAGAGAGAGAGAGACAGAGAGAGAGAGAGAGAGAGAGAGAGAGACAGAGAGAGAGACCGAGAGAGACAGAGAGAGAGACAGAGAGAGAGAGACAGAGAGAGAGAGACAGAGAGAGAGAGAGAGAGAGAGACAGAGAGAGACAGAGAGAGAGAGAGAGAGAGAGACAGAGAGACAGAGAGACAGAGAGAGAGACCGAGAGAGAGAGAGAGAGACAGAGAGAGACAAGAGAGAGACAGACAGACAGAGATAGACAGACAGAGAGAGACAGAGAGAGACAGAGAGACAGAGAGAGAGAGACAGACAGACAGAGAGAGACAGAGAGAGACAGAGAGAGAGAGAGAGAGAGACAAGAGAGAGACAGAGAGAGAGAGAGAGACAGACAGAGAGAGACAGAGAGAGACAGAGACAGAGAGACAGAGAGAAGAAGAGGCAGCAGGAGAGGTGTGTTGAGGCCACCAACCTGGAGTTGGTCCCAGTGACGCTACAGTGGGTCACGGGCAGCATGGTGGAGTGGGAAGACATCTGAAGACTGGACCAGTTGTCATGGGAGGGCAGCATGGACAGACAGCCAGAGGACATATCAGAGTAACCAGCTGCAACACAACCAATCATGAGTTTATTTGAAAGATTCATTTATTCTTTAGGGCATTTTTTCTTTATTTGAAACAGCTAGGGGAGACAAAATTAAACCTGGATCTCTATTGTCTAAATCACCAGACCATGGGGCACCAATAATAAGTTAGTTAGTTAGTGCTCCTTTCTGCCTGTTGAAGCTCCCGAGTGGCACAGCGGTCTAAGGCACTGCATCTCAGCGTCTCAGAGGTGTCACTACAGTCCCTGGTTTGTTTCCAGGCTGTATCACATCCGGCCGGTGTTTGGGAGTCCAATAGGACGGGGCACAGTTGACCCAGCGTCCTCCGGGTTTCTTTCTTACAAAAGAAGTGCAGAAAGAAACATATCTTCTGATATGTATGTATGTATGTATGTATTCTGTAGTTCTCTCACTGTGAAACGGGGCTTTTAAGAGGCTTTGAATCAAGTCAATTACTCTGTACTAAATGTAATTCTAGGGGTGTCTTTAGTTCACGTTCACAGTACACAGTACTGACTGAAGAAGGTGATGATGACTGACTAATGCATCTGTCCAGGCATTCCCTGTTGGAAAACCAGCTGTTTACAACTCTGAGTGTCCTGCTCTCACAAAGACCAGAGGAATGCAGAATATCTCCTGGTCAGTCACATTTGTTTGACTTTCTTGTTAATGGTGGAAAGGAAGGGAAGGGGTGATGGTAGGATGGATAGAGGCGGAGGAGAGAAGGGAAGGGGTGAAGGTAGCTATGTCCTGGATGGATAGAGGCGGAGGAGAGAAGGGAAGAGGTGAAGGTAGCTATGTCCTGGATGGGTAGAGGTGGAGGAGGAGAGAAGGGAAGGGGTGATGGTAGCTATGTCCTGGATGGATAGAGGTGGAGGAGGAGAGGAGGGAAGGGGTGAAGGTAGCTATGTCCTGGATGGGTAGAGGTGGAGGAGGAGAGGAGGGAAGGGGTGATGGTAGCTATGTCCTGGATGGGTAGAGGTGGAGGAGGAGAGGAGGGAAGGGGTGATGGTAGCTATGTCCTGGATGGGTAGAGGTGGAGGAGGAGAGAAGGGAAGGGGTGAAGGTAGCTATGTCCTGGATGGGTAGAGGTGGAGGAGAAGGGAAGGGGTGTTGTGGAGGTGGTGGGGGAGGCGGTGGAGAGGGGATGGAAGACAGGAGAGGGGGTGGAGGAGATGAGAGGGGGTGGAGGACAGAAGAGGGGGTGGAGGACAGGAGAGGGGGTAGAAAGGGGTGGAGGACAGGAGAGGGGGTGGAGGACAGGAGAGGGGGTGGAGGACAGGAGAGGGAGTAGAGAGGGGGTGGAGGACAGGAGAGGGGGTAGAGAGGGGGTGGAGGACAGAAGAGGGGGTAGAGAGGGGGTGGAGGACAGGAGAGGGGTTAGAGAGGGGGTGGAGGACAGGAGAGGGGTTAGAGAGGGGGTGGAGGACAGAAGAGGGGGTGGAGGACAGGAGAGGGGGTAGAAAGGGGTGGAGGACAGGAGAGGGGGTGGAGGACAGGAGAGGGGGTAGAGAGGGGGTGGAGGACAGGAGAGGGGGTGGAGGACAGGAGAGGGAGTAGAGAGGGGGTGGAGGACAGGAGAGGGGTTAGAGAGGGGGTGGAGGACAGGAGAGGGGGTGGAGGACAGGAGAGGGAGTAGAGAGGGGGTGGAGGACAGGGGAGGGGGTAGAGAGGAGGTGGAGGACAGGAGAGCGAGACACTCACTAGGGGAGTTGGTGCGATGGGTGTAAGGGCTGCTGTACGGTGCAGAGCGATGGTTTCTCAGGGTGGAGTAGCGGTCACAGCCGCGGGACGAGGACAGGGACAGCGGGCTTCCAAACTGTGTGTGAGGGCTAGCAGGAGGTCCTGGGATGAACCATCCACTCACTGTAATGTGGTGGGCCCACAGGAACACAGGGAAACATTTTATGTGGGGAGTTTTATATCTTCTATTCGTTAAATCCACCACATTTGTTTTGAACGCCTTTTTTTTTTTGATTATGTGTCAAATTGAAGAATTGAGATCTAAAAAATAAAGAATTTAATGTGCTGTCTGTTAACTCTATCGTATGTATCAATCCCATTCTTTATTTAAATTTCTAAATAAATATATATATCTAAAATACTTAGTCAGCGTTTACATTTCCAATGTGCTGTCTGTTAACTCTATCGTATGTATCAATCCCATTCTTTATTTAAATGTTCAATAAATAAATAAATATATATATATATATATATAAATGTTCAATAAATAAATAAATATATATATATATATATCTAAAATACTTACATTGAGAGTAGCTTGAGTGCTGGTTGTCATTGTCATCCATAATGTCTTTATGATCCGTTCTGTGGAGAGGGAATCCAATCAGAACATGTCTGTGGAACGCTGGCTCTCAATCTACCAGTAAACACTCACTAATATATCCTATATTCTAAATCAAATCTAACTAAATATATATTTATAGTGGACAGAAAAGGGAGTAAGCAACTTGCCCTACCTTTCTTTAGCATCCAGAAAGGCCTTGGCAAACGGGTTGTATTTGATTTTCAGACCGGTTATCTAAAATGTGGAGTGAAAATACAATGCAAAATTGGTTAAGACCTAATAATAAAATAACGAATATTTATTAAACTAGATTTTTTTTAACATTTTATATCTTCTTCACCTAAAAAGATCAAAACAACATGTCTACAACGTTGCGTACTTCAAAGTCTACGTATTGGACAGTTATACGTGAACAACAACTAAAAAACACACATTACTATTAACATTAGAGTGTTTATCAAAATAATGTATCAATACAATAATGTACCTCTTCGTTCTGGTAGGCAGTGACCGCTATGAACTGAGTCTCCGGGAAGGAGTGACTCGTGATCATTCTCTGCGGCCCTCCGACGCGCACAATGTGGACACGTGGCTCATATTTGTGCAACGAGTTTAACATGATCTGAAAAATGTATAAAACACGTTTTTCTTTAAACGCAAAAAGTTAAATAATTGGCTTTATTTTACAGGTAGAAATATATCTTTTTTTTAATCAAAATGTTGATTGATGGGTGTTCCCGTGACTTCATAGCCTAAAATGTATACACGCTTGATTTTAATTCGCTTTAGATAAAAGCGTCTTCTGAATGGCATATATTATTTAAGTGATCATTCCCGAGAAGCTGGTGTTTGGAGGATATATTGGCACGGGTGTCGTTAGGAAATTCCTGGCCACCCCTCATAGCCTGGTTCCTCTCTACCCGGGACAGCCAGAAGAGGACTGGCCACCCCTCATAGCCTGGTTCCTCTCTACCCGGCACAGCCAGAAGAGGACTGGCCACCCCTCATAGCCTGGTTCCTCTCTACCCGGGACAGCCAGAAGAGGACTGGCCACCCCACATAGCCTGGTTCATCTCTACCCGGCACAGCCAGAAGAAGACTGGCCACCCCTCATAGCCTGGTTCCTCTCTACCCGGCACAGCCAGAAGAGGACTGGCCACCCCTCATAGCCTGGTTCCTCTCCACCTGGCACAGCCAGAAGAGGACTGGCCACCCCTCATAGCCTGGTTGAGATATCAGCTAATGTAAGAAGGGCTATATAAATACATTTGATTTGATTCCATAACTTGACATGTTTTCTGATCTAAATTGTTATCACAATTATTGAAAAAAACACGAGCACTCAAAATGTTATAAAATGACATTTAAAGTGATGAGACTGTAATCGTCTAACCTGGCCTCCTCCATTGAGTTTGTTGGTGAGTTTGACTTTACAGAATGAGACCGGATCTTTCATCCAGCGCGCTCCGAAGTTTGGCGAGTCCGGGTGGATATATACGCAGCTCGGGGCTTGAGGCTCCGGTTTACCCCCGGGAACCCACTCCCCATTAACGTATTTCCACCGGTGGTTGTCCGCAGCCACGAAGTCCAGCAGGAACGAGTACATGGCGTTTGGATCCAACCCAGAAACATTCACCTTCAGCACCGGAAACATGCGCCTTGGATACAAAGGAAAATATAATAACAGGTGTCCTTATCTCATCCTTTATAGTCAAACAATAACTATAATCTATTGTACAATAGGGCATTATTGACACTAATGTCAAGCGAACGAGTGGTTCACTTTATAGGCCATGTGAATATTAATAGACCTGGGTGCTACCAGAAAAAACTAAATATAATGAATGTGTACAATCCCGTTTCCTTTATTACTGATACCACAGCAATGTTATAGACACGTTTAACACTATTTATTTGTGATATAAACCTACGGCTGTTAGGGCCGGCAGGTAGCGGTTAGAGCGTTGGGCCAGTAACCGAAAGGTTGCTGGATCGAATCCACGAGTTGACAAGGTAAAAAAAAAATCTGTCGTTCTGCCTCTGAACAAGGCAGTTAAACCCCACGGTTCCTAGACCGTCATTTAAATATTTTTACTAGCCCAGTTAAATACATTAAATATATATATATATATATATATATATAAGCCTACCTGCTTTTTACACTAAATAAATTAAGAATCGTTGTAAAAAAAAAAAAAAGGCTATACATTTGGCAGGTAGCCGAACCATAAATAATACGCATAAAACAACCAACCATAACACAGTGTATACATGTATATAAAACACATGTCAATTCAATGATTTACCTGCCATTTTTGGTTACTATCATTTCATTCGTGAGTTCCTTGAACTTCCGCCACAGGTCGTTCTCATCCAAGCCGACTTTGAGTTGTCTCTCCGTAGGATCGCCCTTCTCGCTGCCCGCCTGTAGCTCGTTCTCCACGGCAGTGAGAAGGTGGTCCACCCGGTACTGTGTAACCTTCCCCGGGCCATCCCCGCCACCTGAGGCCATTCTTTCCAACAGCTCCAGGGTTGAAAAATGACGTATTACACTTTGAGATTAAGAAAACAAAAAATCGGTCGCTCCCAAATAGGCTATATATCCAACCCACTTGAATATATCCAATATTCTCCACTCCATTGCAAGTTTCCGAATATATATTCCGAAGTAACAGTCAATAAACTGATATATCTTTGTGCCATCGCTGGTTGGCTGGTCTTCGCTTTGATGTATGCCGTCTGGTCAGCCATTGGTTGTATGAGGCTATACTGTATCAGTAGGAGTAGGGAGGAAGGATGGCTTTACAGGAGGGATGGGTAAATGTGTCTGAAGTCGATGGCTCACCAGCCAATTGTAATTGTTTTATTACTTCAATCTGTCAATATTTACACGTGGTAGTCTATATCAAAGAACTGCAGAATGAAACCGAGGGATTTGAACTTTCAGGTATTTATTTCAAATGTTCTTTACAGTTTCACTCAGTCTCAAATGACTGAAGGCCTATGTTCAGATAGGTAGGATTCATAAAATGCTTTATTCCTGATGATCAAACTCTAGTCTAACTTGATAGACCGAATATATTTTTATTATATTAGTTTAAAACGTTTTCACTTGTGACACTTTCTATGCGACACACTTTAAGTTTACCTCTAATTAAACACGTTATATTCTACGACATTATTTAAGCTTTTTTTTGTTGTTGTTGCTTTTACTCATGAACTAATTGTTCTGTTTTTATTCTACAAAACTTTTAACAACTGAAATAATTTCCAAAACCGTTTCCCACGACGAAGGTTATTAGAGATGTTTATTCGTTTCAAGGCCTGTGAAGTGGTCGGGTAGGTGACAAAACGCAGGAAATACAGACCAGGCCGTAACACACACCTTTAACAATAGATGCATAGAAACAAGTCTGCGAACAACAGAAAACACTTCTCAGTTTTATTATTTGGCTAAATGATTCACAACGAGAACCAATCCATCCAGTTAGCAATCCATCCACTTTTAATTTACATTTGGTTTGAGTTTTTAACTAACGTGAATTCAACGTGGAAATTAACAACGGAAATTGTCACTACGTCATTGAATTTAGGTTAAAAGTTGTGTTTTTTAAAAACAAAATCGGTTTTACAAGTTGATTCAACGTCATCACATATTTTTTTTTGTTATTCTAGGAAATACACATTACA